>NW_028244031.1:0-10812 GCF_964263255.1 Lissotriton vulgaris
ACACAAAAATTTGGGGTGACCATAGGATAGCAGACCCTACTCTCCTACACATGGCTTCCTACTTACTTTTCAGGAACTTGGTATATGGCTTTTCTTCTTCCTCCAACATATACTGCTCCTTCAGGTCATCATAGGAAGAGATATGGCAGGGGAGTTATTGTTTCGAAAGACACGGCAGGACAATAAGGAGGTGACTTTATTAAAGGGTTGCTTCCTTTCGGGAGTCCAATGGCCAATAGCAGAGACATTAGACAACTAGTTTGTGTTGTTGAGGCTAATATAAATGTAACTTCTGGAGCCTTGAGTAATCTGACAGCCGAACTTCAGGCGGATCGCCTTATGACTTTGAAGAACCGAATGGTGCTAGACATTGTCCTTGCAGATCGTGGAGGAGTCTGTAAATTGATCGGGTCTAGTTGTTGTGTTTACATTCCTGATAATGCCCCTACGGTATACCAAGCTATCTACAAGTTACATATCTCCGAGTCTATACATCAGGACGCGGGAGACTGGTCTGTGATGGGATGGTTTTGGGGACTACTGTCCACATGGGGATGGAAGATACTAACTTTCCTTGGAATGGTCTTGGCCATCATTTTCTCTTGTTGTCTCTGTGTACAGTGTGGACCTGCCATTTGTGGTCTTTGTGCCACTATGTGTGTCTCGAAGCCTGTGTCACAGAAAACAGAGAATATTAGAATGATGCTACAACAACAGCTCGATTACCTCATGGCCATTGACATCGACTCAGACTAACTTGAGTCCTTGGTATTTTGCCTGAGTAATGGCAAAAGGAGGGTCTGAGGTTCTTTGATTTCTGACTTCGTCCCGTATCTAGCCGCCATTTTGTGTCTCGTCGCCATTTTGTGTTGCCCTCACTCAGACGCACGGCGAACGGAGTGTTTTTGCTTTTCTCAGCTACTGCGTGTCTTTTCAGTTAAAGAGTAATTCCATCGCCCCTGTTTACGAAATGGCCTAGTTCGTTAATCCATGTCTGGGTTGACTGATCCCCGTCTCGACTGACTGTTTGCCTTCTCCTATTCTTTCCTTACATTATCTTATCCGACTGGCCTTCACTATTCTCTCCTTGTATTCTCTTGTTACACAGCTATCCTTTGAGGCACACAAATACGTCCTGCCACCTGCAAATTGGATTGTTGGTACCACCATTGATTAATTTGTTGGGAGGGGTAACACACGAGGTCTGAGAAAGGGGCGCATCTGTGATACCTGATAGGCTGTTTTCCAACTTTTCTCATTGGTTCGCTTTGTATGTGTAAGGAGTAAACGTTGTAAATGTGTTCCTATAAAAGATTATGCGCCACGGATTGAAGTGGCAGTCTCCTCAGAACCTACCTTGTGTGTAACTTCTGGGATAACTGTGCTTGGCTGCAGTTAATAAATCTGACTTTCCACGCTCAACAGATGTCTTGTGTCTCAGTTCGACAAGGCAGGTGAACTCGGGGATTTAAGGCGTGCCCTGCGCCGCCAGGCCCATAAGGCCCGGTTCTCCAGTATTGAAAAACTATCCCTGTGTATCATAGTATGGATTGCTTTAATCAAGATGTCTATCAAAAGCTTATTTTTAATCTGCTTTTTGATTATCGTCTGTGGGCTAGACTCCACTTTTTTTAAAATAGATTAGGGGATCTCATCCCTTTTATCTGCAATGAAACATGCCCAGAGTGAAGTTAAATGTTTTGCAATTAAACCAATACTTTTCTCACGAAAAACCCTCTTAAAAATGAATTGTACAGATTAATGGACGAGGGAGTCATCAATCCAATTGAATCTTCAGGGTGGCTTTAACTATTAATCCTTGACAGTAAAGGGAGGAGCAAAGGAATTAGATTGTGTGTTGGGTTTAAGGCATCTTAATACCATGCTAATGGTAGATAGGCATCCCCTTCCCAAAACTGATGGTTTACTAAGTTGCATGAAGAAGGTCACTTGCTTTAGTGTAGCTGACCTCACATCAGACTACCACCAAGGATAGCATTATCCAGATTCAAGACCAGTTATCTCGCTTAGCACTCCTTTTCAATGATTATATGTTCAGATGGATGCCTTTAGGCTATTGTCAAATTCTTCTATATCTCAGCAGTCATTCCAATGCATTCTAAAAAGCAGTAATTATGATGTGTACTTTGGATGATATTCAGCTTTTTGGGGAAGATATGAGTATGCATATAGATACATTTAGGTGTGTTTTTGAGAAACTAATAGAGGCAGGATTAATCGTCAAAAGGGACAAGTTTCAGAGTGATGTCAACTCTGTGACATGCCTTTGCCCCACCACCCCACCATCCTGGAATAAACCAGAAAATCACCTGATTTAGGTTGTGAGGAAAGTGCCTGCTCCCAATTACAAAGATGAAACCTTTCACATACTTACCTCCAATTTTTGCTGGATTTCATTTTGTTGGCTTTTGGACTCTGCACTTTACCACTGCTAACCAGTGATAAAGTGCTTGTGCTCGCTCCCCAAAACATGGTTTGGTTGGTAAATACCTGAATGGCATATTTAATTTACTTATAATTCCCTTGTAGAGTTGTTTACCATATACCCAAGGCCTGTAAAGTATCAGGTGGCCTCCAGCACTTATTGTGCCACCCACTTAAGTAGCCCTCCAAAACATGCCTCAGGCCTGCCATTGCAGGCTGAATGCAGTGTCACACTACCATGTATGTCGAATTAGCATTTAAACTCCCTTTCCAAGACTTAAACTCCCCTTTTTTATATAAGTCACTCCTAAGGTAGACCCTAGGTAGCCAATGAAGCAGGGTTCTGTGTAATTAAAATGTTAGGAGTGTACTTTTAAGTTTTACATGTCATGGTAGTGAAAAACTCCCACATTTGTTTTTCACCTCAGGCCAACCCCTCTCATGGGATAACATTGGGGATTCTTTATTACATTCAATAAGTTGTAATTCCTAACTGGGAATCAGTCATTATATCATGCTTGGTTCCTATGAAATTGTAATGCTAAACCCTCTTCAATGGTACATTTGGATTTTCATTATAATTTAAAAAAGTCCACTTTTAGAAATTTGTGAAGAAAAAAGTAGGATTGCACTCAAATACCATAAACTCAATACCAAATACAACATATTCCTCAAACAAACAATCTGCACCCTGTGAGGAGGCTCTACCCAACCACCAAATTAAAAATGAAAACCATAACTAGAACACAAGATCTAGACACAGAATGCACTAATATAATCCACTAGAAGAGTAGAAACACTTTTATAATAAATCTGTTCAACAATTCAAGCAGCAAGTCAACTGTGCACGTGCACCATTATTTTTAACAAAGTGTCATTCAAACAACAAAATAGCTCGTAGGCTGCATCTTGCTCAATTCGATTTAATTTCCAACAACAAGAGTCTTGAAAAGAAATATTCCACATAAAAGCAAGTCAAATTCAACATGTGTGGAACTGGCTGAGCGGCTTATCCCAATGCTTTTCGGGCACTCACAGTCGCTCTTTGTCAGGGGTATTTACAATCAAAAACATATCCAATTAATTTATACTAAATCTAACTCTCTGAATTAGGCAATAACCATGTCATGTGTGCGTGTGATGTAGCACGACTCGAGAAAGCATGACAATTCAAAATTTTCATTGAGACCTTTTGGAATAAGAGTGTCCAGGAATTGTTTTATGTTGGGTCAATAACTTTGTCATGTCACTATTTGTTTGAGGCATCACCACCTCTAGAATAGTTAAATGGACCTGAGCTATGGTATGTTTGTGTTCATTCCAATGAGTGGCTATAGACAAACTTATAGTCTTTGTGCTTATGTGAATTTTGTGTTCAGTAATCCATGTGTGAATTTTCCTCTCGGTCTTGCCCACATAGAGTAGTCTGCAAGGGCCCTTAATGATGTAAATGACATTCTGTTCATTGAAATCTGCTGTGTAATTGAGGTGGATTTGTTTGCCAGACCACGAATGAAAAATGGTTTTGCCTATCAACACATTGTTAAAGTGTGAACAGTTGTGACATTTCATCATCCCTCTGTATTCCACAACAGCAGATTTAACTGTCTTTGAGTATTTCCTGCAGATAATTTGACCCTTTGTGTTGCTCACAGTCTTTTCAAATCACACTTTTGGGTTGATATCAGAGAAGAGGGTTTTAAGTGTTCGGGTTCTATAGGCGCTCAAGCAAAGTAAACGTAATCCGTATTTCTCAAGAGTATTGGTGCAGGCAGGGAGGGGAGACCCTTAAAAAAAGCCTCAATTAGAGCGCAACAATTACACTTTTACAACATAAGCACAAAATCCTGCGCACTCAAAAGGAATCCCAATATCAATGTGAAAATAAATTCAAATTAGCACAAAAGGAAATTCTTGTCCAGCGTCGTTTTCATTGGAGGTTCGCGTGTCTCTCCTTTTTATTAGGTCATCAGATAGGTCAATTTATATACAGCCAGCCGACATTCGGGAAATCTTATCTATTGGATATATATGGACTCAAGCGAAACTTTGAGCCACAAGATTGGATATTGGCAATTCAGATTGAGGATCAGAAACAACCGGGTAAGCTAGACCTGTGTCACACATCATGGCATCCTACATTTAGGGGACGTTCATGTTACATTGTCTTGGGAATAATGTGTATGTCGGGAGATGGCAATTACACTTTGATTGAGACGAAAATAAGGATTTGTGGAATATCCTGTCCACATTAGGACTCCTGAGGGTTTACATCATCAAGCCACAATTGTAATTTCTAAAGCAATATTATAGCACTTTGTGACTGCAATGGACCTGGCTTTTATTGATGGTTGACTTTATATATTATGATATATGGTGTATTAGAGTGTGTGTTGACCTACCCACCTCAGGTTTAAGATTTACTGAAATCTTGACCCCTATATTTTACAGTGGCAACTGATCTCGTGATTTTACAACATAAGGTTACCCTTCCGGGTTGGAAATATCACCGGAAATGGGGTAAGTTATACCTTGGATTTTCAATATCTGGAAAATAGAGGAGTTCAGTTGTGAAGACTTTGAGAGATTAATTCTTTTCTCTTGATTTTCCTCCCCTCTTCTCTCTTTTCTTTCCTTCTTTTACCCTTCCTTCGAATGGGACTAGCCTAGGTATTGACATTTCAGCAATCAAGGTACCATAAAATTTGTTTCAATTGTGTACAACGGGTTTCTTTCTGTGGTGGCCAGCATTGTTTGAATTGTTGAAATCAATGTTGGTTTGGTGCACATACACAATTGTGTTTCCTTTAGAATTGCGGCACGGGTGATGCACGACTCTTGTCCACTATACTCATTTATCACAACCTCACAATGAGATAACATACTATGAGTTAATTTTGAGAACTTTGAAAATTGTGTACTATTAACTCCTGAGGGGTGCCACATAAGGAGGTGTCTTTTGACTAAAAAGTCACTTTTGGTATAGAGTCTTTAACATATTACTCTCTGATTTTTAATCATAGGAGTGCGACTTAGGTCATTCCTTTTGTATTTTCCAGGCCTTAAGAGTTGTAGTCTCTGTTTATGTACAGTCCTACAACGAAACACGTGTTGGCTGGCTGTATATAAATTGACCTATCTGATGACCTAATAAAAAGGAGAGACACACGAACCTCCAATGAAAACGACGCTGGACAAAAATTTCCTTTTGTGCTAATTTGAATTTATTGTCACATTGATGTTGGGATTCCTTTTGAGTGCGCAGGATTTTGTGCTCACACTTTTGGGTTCTTTGCAACCACAATCAGACTGTTTGCATACGAACAGCGCCACTCGCGTTGAAATTCAACTCAAGTTCCTGCTAGCTTATTTCTTCACACAGCAAGCATTGATTGCCCATGGAGGAGCGCAACAACAAAGCAGTGGTCCACCCATCTACTCAGTGATATAATAATAGTGCCCACAGCCCCCTCAGTGCTGGTGGGCCCCTGAGTTCTGGGGGGACCCCTCCCACACTCTGTATGGGCAGGCCTGACAGCTCCTGACAGCCTCCCCTCCACACAATTCCCAGGGGGGGTGGGGATGGGTCCCCAGGGGGGGGGGGCTGAAATGTTGTTATTCCACTGAATGCACTATGCCCATCTTGCTCTTCACTCCACACTGACCACTGTGTGCAATGCTCTCCTTGCTTCCTGGCACCCTCAACAATGCGATGGGACTCTTGACACATAACCTGAGAAGGTAAATCTTCAGTGGGATTGTAATCAACCCGCGATCAATCGCAGTTGGCCTCAACTATTAATTTTGACCCGATCCACCATGACCAGATACCGCGGCTTGCGCTCTGGTTTAAAGCTATAAAATTCAAAACTTGAGTTCTACTGATTGAATTTTTGTCTTTTGATGCCAAATCATTTATTAAAAGGTACTCTGTTTTTCTAAATTGGTTTGGGATTTTTCTTGTGTTGTGTTTTTACTTTATTGCTGTTTGGGTGCTGCATAAATACTTTACACATTGCCTATAAGTTAAGCCTAACTGCTTTTGTGCCAACCTATTCAGGGTTAAGCACAGGTTAATTTAGTGACATTTTGTGGTTCACCCTGCAAGGAATTGTGGCTGTTGCTCGACCAGGGCTCACAATCCAATCAACCAACAACTCAATTTCTCACAGCTTTGCAGAATAATATGCTATGTCTAGGACAAGGTTTTCTAGTGAGCCCTTTCCCTTGAAATTCCTCCTCAAGATGAAGTTTGATTTCTCATTGTTCAATGAGTGCCAGAGGCTTTCATTGAAATCAAAACCATCTTTAGTAAGACACCCCTTAGGTTGTGTTGTAGTTGGAAGCAAGACTCCTCCCACCGCTGATGCCAGTTTAAAGGGCCTAGGAGCCACACTGTCTCAAGTTGTGTGTGTAGGAGAACATGTTTTAATGTTTGCAAGCAGGTCCTCAACCGTGCCTGAATACATCTAATCAGTCATTAAAATTGAGGCAATGGCCTGTTTCTGGGGCATTAGACACCTCAATTTCTTCTTGAGGGCACACCTTTTATAGTAATCACCTATCACAAACCCTTAATCTCAGTCTTTTCCATCAAAGGGGTTGAGCAAGCCTCACCATTAACCCTGGGTGTAGTAGGCGTAGTGGGGTTACGCAAAGCTACGTGAAGTGGGCGAGAAACTACACCCATCTACGCACTTCGCGTAGCCCCACAACGCACCACCCGCCTCCCTCCCGCCCTCCCTAAATACTTAAATTACCTTTTAAAAATGAATTAAAAACCACTTACCTTGTCCGCTGCGTCCCCGGGGCTCCCTCTTGTAATCGCACCGCTGTCTTGTATACTAATGCGCATGCACGGCCGCCCACGCATGCGCATTTCTCGCGAGAAAGGTAATTTAAGTATTTAGGGAGGGCGGGAGGGAGGCGGGTGGCGGGCAACTTCGCTACGCCCACGGTGTTGCCTGCTACGCCTACTTCGCAAAGGGCGAAGTAGGCAACACTCCGCCCACTCTGTGGGCGTAGCGAAGTACTTAGCTCAGGGTTACTCACCATGTATTTCCAGGTGGTGGATGGGACTATACGATTACAATTTTAACCTAGAGTATCTTCCCTGCCACAAGATATTTGCTGCAGATTTCCCCTCAGTAAATCCAGGATTGTGATATAGCTTATACTTTAAGTGGCATAAGCCTTAATACATCCAAATGTAGAGTGGAGTACAGGGACTAGAATGAGGGAGAACTCAAGAGTAGAGAGCATACCTTGGCCCAAACAATTTAAACTTCAAGGTGACAATAAGAGATACTGGGAGGAGAGGAAAGAGCCCCATGGGGCAAACTGGTGGATTTAGGGCATGAAAGGCACTTGGGCAGGAAACTCAACCAAGAGTAGAATTTGCATCCAGTACTGGTCGCTTGGGTTAGACTCTGTGGTTGAGTACAACGTGAACACATATATCAGCTGTGCCAACAGTGATGAAGTTAAAGTTCTTCATAAGGCGCCCATTCGACCTGTGGAAGTCCCAAGTAAAACTAGTTCCTTGTTCTGGTGGATTGCCAATGTAAGTTTGCGATGACTAGAAATCAAAGTCAAAGTCAAAGTCAAAAAGGCTTTATTTCGATAAAAAGTTATCATAAAAGCTTCACATAAAACACAAGTACATTACGTTTAAAAACAAAGGAAAAGGCAAGCATAAACAAGCAACAAGGATTTATATGCAAAAGGAAAATGCAATATTTTTAAGAAGAATCATTTCATAATTGGTTTAAAAAGGAATTAAACAGTTAATTTTAGCCTTTTAGTTCTGATGGACCAAGCCCATGATAAGAATTTAGCTAGGGCGCAGGCATAGGTGGCGCGGCTATCAGACATTAATATCCGTATTGCGTCCATGTGGCTCCTAGTGCTCAGCTGGCGACATATGTTTTTGAGCCATACCCTCCTGTGTAGGGCATACTCTCCGCATTCAAACATGAAGTGTGCCACTGTCTCTGGTCTATCTAGGCATGCTGGGCAAAGCTCTGTAGTTTGTGCAGGAGATTTCCATCGTGAGGTAAAAGAATACAAAGGAAGAGTTCCTGCTCTGAATTTAAAATACAGGGCCCTATCAAAGGGTTTTTCGATAGTGTCCAGATATAGTTCCCGTTTTGGTAGGTCCTTGAACTTCAAAAAGTCTTCAGTAAGTCTGCCCAGGGAAGTACTGGTATTCCTTTGGAGCGAGATCCAGTTCCAATAAAGTTTCTAAAGAATTGCCTTTGGGGGTGAAGATCTATTTACCCACGCGTCGTTTAAGCCCAGGTTTAGTAGCAGTGTTTTCATGTCTCTCAACCATTTGATTTTATGCCACCCTGGTAGTGCCATGATTTCTGAAAGACCTTGCGCGTATTTACCAAGTTCCTCCACTCGCCACAGGCGTGCCCATAGCAAAAGTGGGCGGAATTTTGCAAGATCGTCAATTGGGCGACATCCTAGGTGCAACATTAGCGGGACCGTAGGAGTACCCTGTGGGAGTGACATAATCGCTCTACAAAATTTCTTCTCTGATCTTGGTAGGTCGTTGGTGATAGATGAACCCCAAAGTTCTGCCCCGTAAAGAGCAGAACTAACCCCTTTAGCTGAATAGATTTCGAGGACAACAGCTATCGGTCTAATTGAGCAGGAGCGTTGTTCTTTCAGAAGGGCTCCTGTTATCCTCTTATGGGTTAATAGCATTTTGTCCAGATGTGGGGTCCATTGCATTTTATGTGATAAACGAATGCCAAGATAGTTGAAGACTTCTACCCTCTACAAGGGTTCCGCATTCAGGGTAGGGGAGCGGACTGGTTTTTTTTGAGGATTCAACACAAGGTATTTTGTCTTGCTCGTGTTAATTACCAGGCCTCGTTTAGAACAAAAAGATTGAAAGTTATTTAGGAGCCTTTGGAGGCCTATTGGGGTTTTTGATATTAAAAGCGTATCATCCGCGAAGAGGAGGGTAGGTATACGTTCGCCAGCCAGGGATGGTTTGTCTGAAGGATGTTCCCGGAGCTCCTAACATACCCCTTGCATAGATGAGCATCCTCCAGAGTACCTGGTAACTGATAACAGGATTCAGTTCACTTTGGAACCCATGAAAGAATTCCTACGTGAAAGGAAAAGTCATCAGCATACCATGGAACTGCATTGAACACATGCAAATGGAATGGTGGAAAGAATAAACAGGATGATAAAATAATTTTTACAGAGGGTCAGTGTGAATTGTTTATCTTGGAGAAAAAAAAATGGAAAAATAGTATGGCCTGCCATACATACCACGCCTATATCTGTAACTGAGTCATGTCTTGATGGATAGAAAAAGCATTTTAAACAGGGTGGGGGAATATGAACAGAAGTACAAACGGTATCACAATCGTGGACATGCATGGGGTGAAAGGGCAAGAACTGAAGGCAGGAGACATGGTACATATCAATCAGCATTGGAGCATGAACCGTATTAGCAAGGCCACACATGTCCGGCTTTTTAAAAACCAGTCACCATACCTCATGGACACTTAGTGCCACCTCAAGTGTTACATACCAGTTTTAAAAAGGAATGTTTCGTATTTTGTCAGGTCGAATTGGCAATTTTACAACTGCCATGCTGGGGTGCAGTGGCAGGCCAAAAGACATGCTTTCACTTTGCCACTGTAGCGATGGCACAATCAGTGCGCCAGCCCACTAGGGGCTTTTAACTGACAGGGACCCGGTTACTCAGAGTACCATAAACTAGGGACTTATGTTTAACTCAAATATGACATTCAGGTACGGGCCAATTGTGCATATACTTTAGGGGTCAGAGCACATTCACTTGGTGCTGGGCATCAGTGCCCCAGTGTTCAGCGTGAGGAAACCCTCACTAAATCTAGCTCAAAGTGGGGGCAAAATTGGGAGCTACCCTGCGAAAAGGGCCTTTCATCACAGGTGCAATTGTGGAGTGGTAAAGGCCCTGGAGCAGAGGGCTAACACCATCCAGATGTGAGTGTACATGGCTTGAACAGCAGTTCTGGAGTCACCTTCTAGAAGACATTGTTTCACGTTATTTAAAGGATAGAGCTGCAACCTATTCTTTGAGGGTGAGGGTTGTGTCCAGGTTGCAACTAAGGACTTGGTTTTCGGAGAAAGTTGAGATCAGAAGCCAACACGGTTCATGTCATTGAGGCAGGTTTGTAGTGTTTGGTATTTGTTGTTCTTGCTAAATAACAGGAATTCTGTCCCGGTTGAGTTGAGCTTCCGGCGGGCGCTGGAATTCCCGGCTCTGCCTCATCCTGACACATTTTCAAAATGGAGAATGCAAGTCTCACTGAACCATTCTGACAGAACTCCATTTTGGGGAACTGTCTATATGAA